>NW_027466582.1:1225000-1272500 GCF_050575085.1 Anarhichas minor
GTGTGTATGTGTGTGCTTTGTTTTTTAGTTAATTTAACAGCACAGTATCTGAAATACATAAGAGGCCCAAACTGAATCTCCTACAGCTCAGTATGTGTGTGTGTGTGTGTGTGTGTGTGTGTGTGTGTGTGTGTGTGTTGTATACAACTCTCTCACTTAATAGTCACCTCAACTCCTTCTGCCTCTTTCCTTCACTTCCTTCCTTCCTGCTTGTCTCCTCTCACTCACACTTTAGCCTTTTCATTTGTTTCCTTACATTAATTATTTCTCCCTTCTTTCCTTCCGTTCTTTATCCTCTCTTCTTACCGAGGTAGATACCTTCCTTTTCTTCTTTCTTTTATTCTTCCTTCCTTCCCTCTCTTTTTCACTTTCCTTCTCTATACCTTCTTTTAGTGCATGAATTATTTATTCCCTCCTTCCTTTGTTCCACTTTCCTCTCATCCCACCTCGGTAGGTACCTACTTCCTTTTCTTCCTTCCTTTCTTTCCTTCGTTCACTCTTCCTTCTTTGTCCTCCTTTATTTCTGTCTTTCCTTCCTTCCTTCCTACATTCTTCTCTTCCTTTCTCTTGTTATCTTGCTCTATTTGGCTTCATCGTGCTGCCTCGGACACACACTGTCCTGATTCTTTCTTCATCACCTTCTTCTTCTCGTTCCCTTCCTGACATGTCGACTGCACTGAGACTTCTTGGTGTTGTTGCTGCCACAGGGGAACTTATTCTCAGTGTATAAATATATCCAGACCTGTTGAAGCCACAGTCTCATTATTCTAAAGCCGGAGCAGGAAGAGCTGCAACAAAACACAGAAGACTCCTGAATCATCTCAGATTCATGTGTTTGATGTATTATGCTTCTTAATTTCTCTTTGAGGTCCTGCTGACGTGTATTCGCCGTGTTCTTCTGGATTTATTCAGGGCTTTACTTCCTTTCTTTTTCCTCCTCTCTTCCTTTATCCCTCTCTCTCTTTCTCAGCTCCTGCTTTCCTCTTCATCATCACACCATCCTTTCCTTCCTCCTTTCCTTGTCTTCTTTAATCCCACCTTCCTCCGGCTCCTTTCCTCTTATCTCTCTGCTCGTCCTTTCTTCCTCTCTCTTTACTTCCATCTTCCATTTTATCTTTCAACTTCTTTCTTTCTGGCCACTTCATCTTTCACACCCGTCACTCGTGACTCATAGATCAAATAATGCATAACAGTGATGACAAACACACAGTGAATCACACACACACACACACACACACACACACACACACACACACACACACACACACACTAATCACATCCTTACAGACAGAATTAACACACACTTCTCCATGCAGACTGAACAGTTGGTGAGGTGTAATGAGGTGATCTTCAGCTACTTCTCTCCCTCCCTTGACTCACCCCCTCCCTCTCCCTTTCTCTCTCTCTCTGGTGATTTATTAGTTGTCAGGTTGTTCTCTGCTGCAGGGGCTTCTGGGACGCCGTCAAGGTGTCCAGTGGTCAGGTAATGACAAGTGTGTGCATGTGTGTGTGTGGAGTATTTCAAGCTGCCCGTCCAAAAATCTGTCACGCATCTGCCCCTAGCAGCGTGAATGTGTGTGTGTGTGTGTGTGTGTGACGATCATCTTTAGACAAATTTAGCTTTAGATTAATTAACATTTAGATTAATTTAGCAGCCACATGATATACGGTAGTGACTCGCCTGTGGCTTCATGCCACATTAAATGTGTGTGTGTGTGTGTGTGCGTGTGTGTGTGTGTGTGTGTGTGTGCGTGCAGACCTGCTTGCCGTCGGCCATGTTGCAGGGCATCAGCAGGACCTGGGAGGCCGGGAAGGTGGTGGACAGAGACAGACAGTGCTGCTGCTGCCGGATCTGCTGCCCGTGAGTGTACACCCACTCCTGCAGACGGAGACAGAGACAGAAAGTTAGAAAGATTATTTTATCTTTTTCTGGGTTTGCTGTTTTTTAAATTGCTGCTTCGGCTTTGTTTCTGATAAGCGGTCATGAAGCGAGACATCAAAGTAATATGATGTAATATGAGAGCAGTGCAGAGCGGCGGCCGTGAGCTAACCAGTGTAGCACGCTAACATGCACTAAAAGGCATGCGTGGCCGGCCCGTCTGTCAACAAAGCACACAGAAACTCAGATCACAACACACACAGAGGGAGAGTGACTTCATCCTCTGCTCAGGTCGACATCGCTCCTCTATATCTTTACATAAACGATAGCTGTTTGCTGTTATGTTAATGCTCTGAATGTCGTTTATTGCTCCTTTAGCTAAGAGATGGACTTGGGACCAGCATAGAGTCTGTTAGTTCACTAAGAAAGAGAATGAAGGGTAATTAAGAGAAACGTTGTATATTATGCTAATCTGTTATAGTGCAGAAAATACATATAGAGATGCAACCTCTAAGATATGCAAACACAGTGTTGTGGTAGCATTAGTGCTAATTTGTGTTCATAACCACTCTGACCGTCTGACACGTCCCTCACACACGCACACACACACACACACACACACACACACACACACACACACACACACACACACACACACACACACACTGTTACAAGCAGCAAATACTAAGGAGGTCAAGGTTCAAAGTTACAGCGCCCCGATGTATTAATAATCATGTCGGAGAAAAACGTGTTGGGAAAGAAAATAAGAGCTTAGAGGAGAAACACACACATACACACACACACACACACACACACACACTCACACACAGAATGTGTAAGTAGGTCAGGGTCATTAGCTGGCAGGATCCATGGTAAATTCAACCTGTGTGTGTGTGTGTGTGTGTGTGTGTGTGTGTGTGTGTGCGTTTTAAGGGCTCTCCACACCCTCAGGGGTTAATAACGCTGTGACTAGTGATCGTATTCATTTTGTCTGACTGAGACACAAACATAAATAATATCCAATGAAATAAAACACAGAGAAGCAGAAATGTTAATGTCATTATTGTTTAGCTCTGACTAGCTAGCTCACGTTAACTTACTTCTCTCCGGGGCTGGAAGAGACATCGTTTATGTTTTGGCTCGGAAACATCTACAAAAATGATTATCAGCCAACATTATCGAAGTTTTTAAGTCTCTAATATCTGTTTTCAATCGAATTCAAAACAATCCGCAGCACTTTCTGAGTCCCCAGCATTACACGTCACCGTCAATGCGCCCCGGAACCTGTGCTGCCTTCGTGTACACCAAATGAGCTCGGGTTTTTTAAGAAACAATAGTGAAATAGTGCTTTTCGTGCGATTGACGGGAGGAGTAACGCCTCACCTGAAGTAGGTTTTATATTATTCGTATTTAACAGGCTGCACAGATGGAACACTTTGTGAAACTTGGACAAAATGAAAGACGAAGAAGAAGGAAAAATGGCAGTTGCAGTTAGAATGTAATAGTTAACGAAAAGCTAAATAAATACAATGCCAATATTTGTTTAATCCTCCACTGGACTGCCCGCTAGTGATTTAAAAAAGACAAGCAGCAAAATACTCGATTATATAGTTTTTTATTATGAAGAAACGTCTTCATTTTCGAAATTACCACTGTACGTGATGTTAATGGAAGTAATTCCGATATTTCCGAGAGCGTTTAAAAGCAGCATCCATTTTCTTCCTCTCGCTGGAACTTGTAGTCTTTGTCGTCTCGGTTTCTGAACTCGAATCACACGGTGTGGACAGTGAACGGACTACAGCCACCTCGGTCCGGTGGAAATAGTGGCCCGACTGGAAACGTAGCTGACGACTACATCAGTGTTTTATCGAGAGAATCCTGAAATGTCACGCTTTCTTACGCAGCAATCACCGGTCGTTACGGCATAAATCCGCAAAATTGGTAATTCGACTAAACACGAATGTTACTACGTTTTTTTCCCTTTCTTCTATTTGAAGAGCAGCTGTCAGAAAAATATAAGTGTCGCGAAATGGAAAAGGTCATTGTCTACTTACGTAAAAGCGAACCTCTTCCTGAAGACAACGGTGTCGTTACAAACGGTTTAAAAAGATAAAATGGCAGCTGCTGACGTGCGACCATGTTCTGTTATTCCATGTCGTTAACACGCGATATAAAGGATTCATTGAGATTGATAAAGAGCAGTGGTCGATGAGGAAGAAGAGTCAGCACACATCCTCCCTCTGTGTGTGTGTGTGTGTGTGTGTGTGTGGAGTCAATCCCTCTCTCACTTCAGAATAAAACACGAGCTCCCAACTCCCCTTATTTCTCTCGTTAGGCTCATTTTATGATGTAAAGCTCTTTGCATTGCTGAACCACTGAGCTCTTATTATTCTGATGTAAATATTAACACCCCCCCATAAAAGATCAACATAAAGGGGGTGCAAGTTAGTTCCCGAGAGCACACCTTGCGCTCCCTTTAGCCTCCTCTTTATGGGCAGAAGGATGTCTTCTCCTTTATCAGACAGACAGAACAGCACTTCTTTAAATGTAATTATCATTTTCCCATCACAAGGATCATATACCCAGAGTTGTATTCACCTCTACCTCCCCTCCCTGCAGGAGCCTGTATAGCTGTTCAGGGTCGGAGCAGTAGTATTAAGAAATATTGGCTGTAATTGTGCCAAGATTAGTAATTTTACTGTTATTGATATTTCTTTTGTGGGTACTTGAAATAGTAGTAAATAAAAACGCATGTCAATAACAAAACAAGCAGCCATTATAAAACCTTTATTCAGGAGCCAAACAGGATATCAAAATGATGCAGTGGATGATTTCAAACACAGGAAAGTTGGGACACAAATTGTAGAGAATCTGTCTCCAAAATGAAAGAGAAATGCATCATTTGTAAAACTGTCCCCAACATTTGTCGGTCTGTAGTTAACGTGTGTTTCGGTTTGAGGGTCACAGGTTTGATCTCCACTGCAGCTGCAGTTTGTCCGTCAGCAGCGAGCCCCGTGTCCCGTCAGTGTGCTCGGAAATAAGTCAGGTATGCGACCAAAAGAAGAGCATCAAGAGTGGACACCTTTCAGCAGAATAGTTTAGTAAATCCTCCAAACGTGCACAAGAAAAAAATGAATGATTCCAACAAGCGTCGTGAGGGCTTTTAGGGCGACTGAGGAAAGATTTTGTTTCCCAGTTTGATAAAGTTACAGGGTGGAAAAAAACCAACTAAAACTTCCTACATGACCAGCAGAAGCTGCGTCCTCGAGGAAACAGAAAAAACACCTAAATCTGCTGGTTGACATATGAGACGTGCTGCAGACAGACTCTCTCTGTGTTCACCTGAAGCCCTTTGCTCTCGGGGTTTATCATCATTTTATTTTCTGTGTCAGATTGTCTCCAGTGTCTTCTCAGAAAGAGTCTGCTTTTTACGGTCACATAACGTGTTTTCGTCCACTTTGCATGCTTCACAGTATTAGGAGGTTGTTTTCAGGTCACAGATTAGAAAACCTTTTGATTCTAAGAGCGATGTAGAAACTATCTCAAACAGCAATGAGAGAGGACTCCTTCCAGACTCACCAGCGTTGCATCTTTTACTCTCTTTTGGTACAAAGCAATCTGTCGCACTAAGTTACTTTATTTACTTTAATCATATTTCTGCTCGGTGAGACCGGTTAGTCTGGTCAGCTGGGTTGTGTGCTGTTCATAATAGTGTGGTTGTAATAATAAACAAGAGGATTAACTTTCACTTCCTGGTCTGATCCCAAGAAGAATTTGGATTTATCATTTCACAATCCTGTCTGGATGCTGCAGTAAAGACAAGCTGTGCTTGGTTTTAATTCCAAGATTCTTAAACATTCTCTAAAACAGACTCGTCCGTTTGCAAACGATTACAAGAAAACATTCTCTGATATAGTTTTCTGTCCGACTGGACTCTTAGACGGGTCGGGGGTTTTAAGGTGCACTTGGTTTGACTCTTCAAACTTCTCTACAGCCTCCAAACACATTCTCTGACGTGTCTCCTCCTTTAATAATGTTTCGATCCTGCAGGGATCTTCCATATAAATCAGGATTTTAGACGTCATTTCCTCTCATGATGAACAGTGAAGAGGCGTAAAAAAGAAAAAGCCTTCATGAACCTTCCACTCGGCGCCTCGACGTGCTCGTGCGTCTCCTCTCGGTCAGAGCAGCAGCCGTCTCTGCAGCAGGTCTGTGAGGCTGTGAGCGGGTGACGTCGTGGGGGGGGGTCGAGGGTCAGGAGAAGGGGACCTCCCATCTCTGTGTGTACGCGCTCAGTTCACAGGGGCTGATGACCAGCATTCGGGAGGAGTCCATCCCGTCCAGAGCCATCTCCGAGTCCAGGCAGAAGCGAGAGACCAGGTGCTCCAGGTGAGTGCCCGACTTCTGCCACCGCTGCAGGAAAACACAAAGAACAAAGACCAGCGTCACACTTTGTCTTTCCGTCGAGACAAAAGCTGCAAAAACAATCAAAGATAAGACAAGACAAGATACGTTTCAGGTGTTTTTGTGTGTGTTTGCTGTCGGTCAGACTCATAGACAAGCGTCTGGAATGATTCATGTAAAAAACAGGTTTGTTTGGGAAAGATAAACGTTGTTCGTCTCCATGAATCTCTGCAACGGAGGCGGAGAGAGCGAAGTCAACATGACCAACAGAGACACGACAGCAAGATCATGAGAAATAAATCAGGTTGAAATAAACCAGAGATCCTTAAAGTAACAAAGAAGAAAAAAGATCTGTGAGCAGCTGAGAGAAGCTTCAGCAACAGAGATGAGAAGAAACAACACAGTTATCACAGGAATGACCTCTTTTAGTACAACAGGTGTATTATAGAGAACGTGGCCCATCTGTCTGCTGTCAATTGAGTTGACGAGAGTTGAGTTCAACACGTTGACTGTTTAATAAGTAACTGGTGATTCCTATCAGCCACCACTAGATGGAGGCCTCTCCTGACTTTATGCTCTGACCAAACACACACTTCTGCACACTTTTTCATGTGTTTGGTTGTGTGTGTGTGTGTGTGTGTGTGTGTGTGTGTGTGTATTATTCATAGCTGGATTCTTTATCTAGAAAAACAAAGCGGCAGATAGGATCAGACATGAAAAGAGGCTTTCATCCAGCTGGTGGCTGTGAAACCCAGTGATGAGAGAGAGAGAGAGAGAGAGAGAGAGAGAGAGAAAGTGAGGGGAAAAAACAAGAGAAAAACAGAATGTGGGTGTGGACATGAAATATTTGTAAGTGTATCTTTGTGTGTCTGTGATTTGAGTGTGAACACGTATTTGTTTGTGTGTGTGTGTGTGTGTGTGTGTGTGTGTTCATATCTGTGTATCAATGTGTTTGTCGGCAGGGAGCGGCCATATTGTGTAAGCAGGTCCTCTTAAGCATATCGCTGTCATATCTTGATCTCGTAGGGCCTTGTAACAACACACACGCACACACACACACACACACACACGCGCACACACACACACACACACACACACGCACACACGCGCACACACGCGCACACACACACACACACACACACACACACACACACACGCGCACACACACACACACACACACACACACGCGCACACACGCGCACACACGCGCACACACACACACACACGCACACACACGCACACACACACACACACACACACACACACACACACAGCATGCTTTGTTCTGCAGAGTTGCATTGTGGGTCCATTGCGGCGTTGACAAGATGACACGCTCATTACAGTGTAACGACGGGCCGCAGAGCTTTTTAATTGAAAGAAGAAAAAAAGACGGGGGGATAATTAAAAGTAAATCAATTAGTATTCACCTCGTTACTGAGCGCTGCAGCAGCGCTGAGGAGAGAACAGCACACTTCACACATCTGTCCTCCTCTTTACATACTGAACATGCAATAAGTTACTCAATCTGTTTGTTCCTCTCTGGGGATTTCACAGTTATTAAAATGTCATGACTACTTCCTGGGTTTCCTACTTCAGGGGAGTTCAATCAGTCTGTTTTTCTTGTTTTGCATAACATGAGTGCATGAGTGCCCATTTGGAGCGCGTGGTCGTCCGGACGTTAGTACATCCAGCATCCTGCAGGATAAGTGAACTGCAGTCAATCAGCTGTTGCCTGTAAAGGTGACTCAGTCCACAGAGCTGAAGCTCCGCCCCCCCCCCCCCCCCCCCTGCATGCTGCACAGAGCGCTATCGCTTGTCTATCAAACAAACGATTATTATTAATATTGCACCAAGTTGCACCAACTTCGACACTGCTCATCCTCAAGGACAGACACACACACACACACACACACACACACACACACACACACACACACACACACACACACACACACACACACACACACACAGATTCATTCTTTATAGGTAGATTATCTGATTACACTCCGGCAGTGAAATGTCGAAGAACAACGTCTGCTCCCTAAATGCTCTGTGAGGTCACGGCTGTGGACATTCCTGATCCCAGATCTCAGTCTGGACCACATCAGGGTCTAAACAAAGACCACGAGGTACGATCGTGTCTCTCGGTCAAGTCGCGCCGGGAGTTTGAAGGCACCATGGCCGCCTGTAATCTTTCCACAGTCCGTGGAAATGTAACGTTGTTTCTGTCTCGTGTCGTGGTCTGTTTATTTCTACTGTCTCCACCACTTTCTGTCTGTCCCTCCTGTCTCTCTGAATGTCTCTCGTCCCATCAGCCCCATCTCTCTCCATCCTAAATATAACATCACTGTATTTCTCTCTCTCTCTCTGTGTGTCAGTGTCTCTCTACCAGTTAGCTCTGGGCTGTTTCTCCAGTGGATCTTCACTCTAATTAGCTATCATCGCTCTACTTCCTGCCTTCTGACACACACACACACACACACACACACACACACACACCGAGTGCTGTCACATGTCCCAGTAGAGTGTGTGTGTGTGTGTGTGTGTGTGTGTGTGTTGGTACAAAGGTTTACTAGTTTCAGTTACATGACAGCGATGCGCTTCAGTGGCTCAGCTAAAGTACAAACACACAGAACATCCACACAGGCTCTGGTGTGTGTGTGTGTGTGTGTATACATCTTTGTGTGTACATGTATATATAAATATATATATATATATATATATATATACATATATATATATATATATGTATAAATATATATATATATATATATAAATATATATATATATATATATACATATATATATATATATATATATATATATATATATATGTATATATATATATATATATATATATATATATATATATATATATATATATATATATATATATATATATATATATATATATACATATATATATATATATATGTATATGTGTGTGTATGTGTGTGCTTTGTTTTTTAGTTAATTTAACAGCACAGTATCTGAAATACATAAGAGGCCCAAACTGAATCTCCTACAGCTCAGTATGTGTGTGTGTGTGTGTGTGTGTGTGTGTGTGTGTGTGTGTGTGTTGTATACAACTCTCTCACTTAATAGTCACCTCAACTCCTTCTGCCTCTTTCCTTCACTTCCTTCCTTCCTGCTTGTCTCCTCTCACTCACACTTTAGCCTTTTCATTTGTTTCCTTACATTAATTATTTCTCCCTTCTTTCCTTCCGTTCTTTATCCTCTCTTCTTACCGAGGTAGATACCTTCCTTTTCTTCTTTCTTTTATTCTTCCTTCCTTCCCTCTCTTTTTCACTTTCCTTCTCTATACCTTCTTTTAGTGCATGAATTATTTATTCCCTCCTTCCTTTGTTCCACTTTCCTCTCATCCCACCTCGGTAGGTACCTACTTCCTTTTCTTCCTTCCTTTCTTTCCTTCGTTCACTCTTCCTTCTTTGTCCTCCTTTATTTCTGTCTTTCCTTCCTTCCTTCCTACATTCTTCTCTTCCTTTCTCTTGTTATCTTGCTCTATTTGGCTTCATCGTGCTGCCTCGGACACACACTGTCCTGATTCTTTCTTCATCACCTTCTTCTTCTCGTTCCCTTCCTGACATGTCGACTGCACTGAGACTTCTTGGTGTTGTTGCTGCCACAGGGGAACTTATTCTCAGTGTATAAATATATCCAGACCTGTTGAAGCCACAGTCTCATTATTCTAAAGCCGGAGCAGGAAGAGCTGCAACAAAACACAGAAGACTCCTGAATCATCTCAGATTCATGTGTTTGATGTATTATGCTTCTTAATTTCTCTTTGAGGTCCTGCTGACGTGTATTCGCCGTGTTCTTCTGGATTTATTCAGGGCTTTACTTCCTTTCTTTTTCCTCCTCTCTTCCTTTATCCCTCTCTCTCTTTCTCAGCTCCTGCTTTCCTCTTCATCATCACACCATCCTTTCCTTCCTCCTTTCCTTGTCTTCTTTAATCCCACCTTCCTCCGGCTCCTTTCCTCTTATCTCTCTGCTCGTCCTTTCTTCCTCTCTCTTTACTTCCATCTTCCATTTTATCTTTCAACTTCTTTCTTTCTGGCCACTTCATCTTTCACACCCGTCACTCGTGACTCATAGATCAAATAATGCATAACAGTGATGACAAACACACAGTGAATCACACACACACACACACACACACACACACACACACACACACACACACACACACACTAATCACATCCTTACAGACAGAATTAACACACACTTCTCCATGCAGACTGAACAGTTGGTGAGGTGTAATGAGGTGATCTTCAGCTACTTCTCTCCCTCCCTTGACTCACCCCCTCCCTCTCCCTTTCTCTCTCTCTCTGGTGATTTATTAGTTGTCAGGTTGTTCTCTGCTGCAGGGGCTTCTGGGACGCCGTCAAGGTGTCCAGTGGTCAGGTAATGACAAGTGTGTGCATGTGTGTGTGTGTGTGTGTGGAGTATTTCAAGCTGCCCGTCCAAAAATCTGTCACGCATCTGCCCCTAGCAGCGTGAATGTGTGTGTGTGTGTGTGTGTGTGACGATCATCTTTAGACAAATTTAGCTTTAGATTAATTAACATTTAGATTAATTTAGCAGCCACATGATATACGGTAGTGACTCGCCTGTGGCTTCATGCCACATTAAATGTGTGTGTGTGTGTGTGTGCGTGTGTGTGTGTGTGTGTGTGTGTGCGTGCAGACCTGCTTGCCGTCGGCCATGTTGCAGGGCATCAGCAGGACCTGGGAGGCCGGGAAGGTGGTGGACAGAGACAGACAGTGCTGCTGCTGCCGGATCTGCTGCCCGTGAGTGTACACCCACTCCTGCAGACGGAGACAGAGACAGAAAGTTAGAAAGATTATTTTATCTTTTTCTGGGTTTGCTGTTTTTTAAATTGCTGCTTCGGCTTTGTTTCTGATAAGCGGTCATGAAGCGAGACATCAAAGTAATATGATGTAATATGAGAGCAGTGCAGAGCGGCGGCCGTGAGCTAACCAGTGTAGCACGCTAACATGCACTAAAAGGCATGCGTGGCCGGCCCGTCTGTCAACAAAGCACACAGAAACTCAGATCACAACACACACAGAGGGAGAGTGACTTCATCCTCTGCTCAGGTCGACATCGCTCCTCTATATCTTTACATAAACGATAGCTGTTTGCTGTTATGTTAATGCTCTGAATGTCGTTTATTGCTCCTTTAGCTAAGAGATGGACTTGGGACCAGCATAGAGTCTGTTAGTTCACTAAGAAAGAGAATGAAGGGTAATTAAGAGAAACGTTGTATATTATGCTAATCTGTTATAGTGCAGAAAATACATATAGAGATGCAACCTCTAAGATATGCAAACACAGTGTTGTGGTAGCATTAGTGCTAATTTGTGTTCATAACCACTCTGACCGTCTGACACGTCCCTCACACACGCACACACACACACACACACACACACACACACACACACACACACACACACACACACACACACACTGTTACAAGCAGCAAATACTAAGGAGGTCAAGGTTCAAAGTTACAGCGCCCCGATGTATTAATAATCATGTCGGAGAAAAACGTGTTGGGAAAGAAAATAAGAGCTTAGAGGAGAAACACACACATACACACACACACACACACACACACACACTCACACACAGAATGTGTAAGTAGGTCAGGGTCATTAGCTGGCAGGATCCATGGTAAATTCAACCTGTGTGTGTGTGTGTGTGTGTGTGTGTGTGTGTGTGTGTGCGTTTTAAGGGCTCTCCACACCCTCAGGGGTTAATAACGCTGTGACTAGTGATCGTATTCATTTTGTCTGACTGA
Source organism: Anarhichas minor (assembly GCF_050575085.1). NCBI lineage: Eukaryota > Metazoa > Chordata > Actinopteri > Perciformes > Anarhichadidae > Anarhichas > Anarhichas minor. The sequence continues at coordinate 1,237,108 of NW_027466582.1, forward strand.
GACACAAACATAAATAATATCCAATGAAATAAAACACAGAGAAGCAGAAATGTTGTTGTCACCGGAGGTGTAATGTGACAAAGTACAAGTACTTCAGGGTATTTAAATTAAGATTTTACATGAAATTGCTGTACTTCTTTTTACATTTGTTTGTTTGTAACTTTACAGATTGAAGTAATGAGTTTATGAAACATGCAGCGCTCTAGATTTAAAGTGATAGTCGCCATGTTTCCATCTGTCGCTTTGGTGAATCCGAACTAACCCTTTAACACTTTGGTACTTGTATTCAGCCTTTATATATATTGCAGTACTCCGAGTACTGATATGTGTATGCGAGTAAAGGATCTGGATACTTCCTATAACATTGGGTATCAATGTCCGGCTTCATGGATTAATCCATGATCAAAATATTAACTGTAAATTTACAGTTTTATCTAGTTTCTCTGTTGATGAGCTCATCATCTAAGCTTAAAATGATGAGTTATTTATTATGAGGAAACAATCAACAATTATTACATTTATAGTTTTTAATTCTGCATTTACAGAAATGACAGATTAACCCACGTTTACATGTTATGACGTCATCGTGCTGCCCGTGATGAGGTAATGGTGAGGGCTGGCTGGTGAAGTGATTCATGGAGTTTCATCTGGAATAACTCAACGCTGCAGGGTTGCGTTTCACCGTACGATTGATTTATTGAACCGCAGCAAAGACAACGACGCTGCAGGTTAATTGGTGCTGTAGCTCAACACATCGTCTCCACAGGGAGCAGCCTCAGCACCCAAGCTGTCATGTGACCACGTTCAGAGAAACGTCATCAGTTTCATGTGAAGGACTTTGTTTGGTTCTATTTTCAATTTTAAATCTGTCGACGTCATTATTATTATTATTATTATTATTTCATACTATTATCTATATATTTATTCATGATTTTTATATATTCACATAGATATATACTTATGCATGTATTATCTACATGATAAATACACTTATTTGCATTCTTGTTTTTGCATATTTATGAACATTTGGTTTTTTGTATGTCTCTCCAGCTTTGACTCGTTATCTTCTTTTTATATCTCCTGTTCCTGTCTCCTGTCTGTCTCCTGTCTGTCTCCTGTCTGTCTCCTGTCTGCCTCCTGTCTGTCTCCTGTCTGTCTCCTGTCTGTCTCCTGTCTGCCTCCTGTCTGTCTCCTGTCTGTCTCCTGTCTGTCTCCTGTCTGTCTCCCCTTTGTGCTGCTGTAACCTTTAATATCCCAGGGAGGGAAAAGGTCTCATCTCATTCTATCTGATCTTATTCCTCAGTATTGTTTTTACAAACCAAACAACACGACCAACCGTAGCGGAGTGATGAGAGGCATCACACGTTAAGTGAGCACATGACGTAAACAAAGCTGTTACAGAAAAGGGAGCCGTTTTTTACGCCACAATAAGAGTTGTTCAATGTTTGTGAAGTTGAACATGAAGCACCTGAGAGCTGGAACAGAACCTGCACGCTCAGCACAAATGTTCCCGGGTGAATGAAGGTTCAAAACAAAGTTCACTTTGTCTCAAAATAACGTTGACACCCGCGGCCCCGTCTACGAACATGTGAATGTGAATGTCAGCTTTTATTTTGTTTTAAGACAAAAGTGAACTGAGCTGCCTCGTGTTCACGCTCACATCCACAGCCGACCGCAGAGACGATACAACTTCATGCTTCTGCGCTCATTACATTTGGGCCAAATTGTGTTCAGTGATGCTTTTGTGGCTCAGCGGGTCGCATTTCATGCCCGTCCTCACTCTCCTTCATCTGCTGCTCCACGCAGCGGTCGCCCGTAGATTTTTTGTGAAACTTGTAGAAAGTTGAAGTGGAACGGTAGAATACATTTGCGTTCTACGTGACGGCTGTTTTCTGCTCGTCTGAGTTCACAAAGTGGTCTCTCTGCTTCTCTGCTATCGATTTCTCGCTGGTGCAAATTTATCGATTTAAAAATGAAAACTTTGTTTCTGACGGACTGAAACCAGAATCTTCTATGTTTCACTATAGTTCACTTAGTTCTGCTAATAGACTATTGTTATAAGATAAAGATAATCATTCGCTGATTAACAACCCCTTTTGAATTATTAACAGTTTGACTCTTCTTCTAAAACAATCTGTGTCAACATATAACAGCTCCAATAGGTCCTCAGCCCTAAACTGACTTGTACATTTAACTACGGCCCATTTGAGGGCTTTAAAAACGACTCGTTTTCTGATCCGTCCCCTCAATGGTTGATGTTTGGTTAAATTTAGTAAAACTTTGATATCATTGACTGTCGGAGACGTGATGTCAACATCCACCTCCTGTGACTCTGTCAGACAGTGAGCGCCGCACCAACCCTGGCAAAAAGGTTTTGCATGGATGTAGAAAATGATCGTGCTCCTTTCACTTCGGCTTCAGAGACGCTCGACATTGGCAGCACCACATACGGCTCCGGTCAGGAAGAAATTAACATCGCTTGTTTTACAGCAAGTGTTTGGACTCTGTCCTTGTTTTTTCACCATTTGTGAGGATGTTAAAATACAATCCTTTAATGTGTATTTCTTCTTTTGATTTTATTAGTTTACCAGGGGAAGAAAACTCACTTTTCAAGGGAGAAACTGAGAAACATTAATTTAATTCTTTATGTTAAATACATTCCCACCTGGGAGCCAAACCAGACTTCTGTACATGAACAATCATGGATTCAGAGCCTTCCTTCAGGGCTTCTCTACAGCGGCTGATAAGGGAGAGCTACACACACACACACACACACACACACACACACACGCACACATCTCAGTGTTTTTCCTTGTTAGTTAAGGGACTTGAACCAGCAACCTTCCAGTCACAGGCCAGCCTCCCCAGCCTTCAGGGCATTTCAGCTGCTGACATGTTTGCTCTCTGCGAGGCGGCTTGTTAGGGCGGATCACAGCCTCCACACTCGCTCTCAACACAGAATAATGAGAATCCTACGGGTATTAATTATGGTGGAGAGAAGGCAGAACACGCACACGCGCGCACACACGCACGCACGCACGCACACACGCACACAAACACTCCTATATTACCAACAGTGGACTATTGTTTCACACTAACCAAATGTGGACCGCTTCTGGGCATTTTAAAAACAAAAGGGAATGGGAAAATGTATAAAATATAAGTGCAAATAGAATTTTTTTATGTCTGTTTTTATTGCCGGGGGGGGACTTGCAGTTTACCTGTAAATTATTAGTAACCTTGCTGCATGCAGTAAGTATATTTATTAAGAACTTCAGCATCAATTATATTCAAAAATATATATAACACCAGCTACTTATTTTCTTTTAAAGGGTATTCATATTTGTCTGTACTACTGTATGTAAATATCACGGCCTCTGTGGGGTATGAATTACCTTTATCCTGTGGACTTAAATCTACTCTAAATTAATGAGAGAAACCTTCTCAGGGTGAGTTTTTAATCATACTTCAGCAATAACTTTGCTGTTGTTGTTTGAGCATCTTCAAAAGCATTCATTACAAAAATCAATAGTCGTATAAAAGATCCTGGATTAATCTTTCTTTACTGAGGACGAGTCACAATTACGATTTGATGTTCCGTCTTTTTGCATCCATATTGCCATCTAAGAGGTAAATCTAAAGTGTCACCGTCTGTTGTAACTCTATTATGCTTTAGTTTGACATCTCTCTCTTTACATCTATAATGACCTATGAGAGCGAGAGAAGTGAGCAATATGTCCTCATCCGTCTTAATAAATAAATAATAAATATTTTCTTCTTCTTTCCACCAGCAACTCATAACACATGTCCTACATACATACATACTCACTATTTAAGAGAAGAAGCTAGGAACATTTTGAGGGTGAATCTACAGATTTAAGTAAAAATAATGTTTTGAATACCTATAATATGTTTTGTTTTAAAGCCACTATGTGCATCTGAATCTAGCGCCCTCCAGTGGTAGCATTACAAAAACACACTACTGCAGACACCATTGGACACCAGCACTGAAGGAAATATCAGAACATTCTGAAAGATGCAACGATCACCTACAGATTATATAGTGGCTTTATGACACAGAACGTTTAACAACTTTTTGACCAAACATCTTTTGGTTGAAACCCCCCAGGTTATAATTTCACATCAGACGATTTGCCGACCTTTTTATTAACCGTCTATAGATGTGTTCACTGTTCACTTCATCCCAGATTCATCTGTTCATCCTGCCTCTTCATAGCGGAGGAGAGCTACATCATTTTCTGCATCACAAACATTGTCTTTCTGAGGTCCTGGTCGACTCACCTGGTTGCTGGAGGGGACCCCCTCTGTTCCGATGCAGGGGGCCAGCGTGAGGACGGGCAGCTCCTGGCCCTCCAGCCGGCGAAGCTCCAGACAGTTCTGCCGCTGTTTGATCACCCCGGACTGAGAGTCAGAGTCGTCTGGGACTCTGATGCAGGGAACAAAACATAGAGTTAATACAAAAATACATATCAAAACTGCATAGCTTAAAACCACTAAAAGTAAGTGAAAAAAGTTTATTTTTGTTGATTTGAGTGACTCTTTTATCTCCAAAACCACATTTACCCAAAGTGAAAGCAGCTGGGTTTGGAGGATATATCGTCTTCATTTTAAGATACACTAACAGCCTCACTGAGATGAGACAGAAGACCCCAATCATCTCCGCATAGTCTCATTAACTACATCAAGATATCACAGTTAATTTGACAGTGATTCATCAAAACGACGCGCCCGATGCACCTTTTAACGAATCCTGCTTAAGGCCACGCTTCTCCAAACTCATTACTTCAGAAAGTTTCTTCCCAATCTTCCTCTTTGATGAACTTTCTCACTCTTTTCTTGTTACATCCTCGGCCGCGCTATAAACTCGGGCTTAAGCCCTGTAGCATTAATTCAATCTGCTATCTCTCTCTGTTTTAATAACCCGTTAAAGGTTATTCTGCGTTTTTTAAGGGTCAGGTCCGTCCTCTCCTGAGAGCAAGCCTGTTAATTCCATTCTGGGGGATTAACACCAGCCTTCAGTGGATAAATGTGTATTTAAGTGTGTGTGTGAGTGTGTGTGTATTGAAGTGTGTTTGAAAGATAGAGAGTGTTTAAATGAGAGCGCTTATGTGTCTTAAAGACATTTGTATTGGCATTTATGTGCGTGTAAAATTAGAATACTGTATATAAGAATCACTGCCAGGGCGTGTGACGTCGGTAAGTGTTATCGTGTGTTTATGTGTGTGTGGGTGTGTGGGTGCAGACAGGGCCTGTTGGAGCTCAGCCAATCAGGACGAAGGGAGAGATGTATTACAAAGACAATGAATGAGGTGTTCAAAGAGACAGGAAGATGGCCTGAGTGTGGTTGAAGGTGGGTGTACACTCACTGTGGACATTTGACTGATAAGAACAGATGCGTGCATCGTGCACCGACAACACAAAGCGTTGCAGAGGTGTGCAGTGTTTGATCAAGAAAGCTGTGTCATTTACAACGATAATACCTGTCCTGTGTGCTGATGGCATCAAAACGCAGGTAAATATGTTCTGACCGTATCATAAGATCTGCAAAACTAGCCACAGATTTGGAACCAAACCGCTTGTGTTTTCGCCGATCATCTTTAATTGTAGCTAGTTTTCGTTTGGTGTCCCTGGGACAGTTGAGGGTGCTGAAGATGGAGGAGAGAGCAGCAGATGCAGAGATATCCTGATTTATAGAAACTTGGTAAGAACTTGTGGCACAGTCTCCATGGTCCCAGTTCATTACGCTGGCGTAAAGCGTGTGACAAAGCTCCTCCAGGCTGAGTCGTATTCCACACACACACACACACACACACACACACACACACACACACACACACACACACACACACACACACACACACACACACACAGACTTACTTGAGCTCCGGGTAGACGTTGTCCAAGTACCACTTAAAGGATTTGCACTTGAGCTTCTTGCGGAGCTCCACTCTGCCTCGGATGCTGGTGACACACAAACAAACACACACAATCAGACGTTCAGATGAAAGACTGAAGCAGCCGCATAAACAGTCAATCAGATATTCAGAACCCTTGTGACTTACACTAAGACACGAGGAAGTGCTCATAAAATAACCAGGCATGCCAAAAATATTCGTACTGATATTTAAAAAGGAACGTACCGCCTGGACAAATAATGGAAGCGTGTGATGTGGAAAGGCAGGTGAAAGCCTCCAGTTGTGTTTAAATGTCAGTGTTTACCTGTGTCTGACAGATAAACGCTGACATTTGAGCACAGTTGTGGGCTTCAATGTCTGTTCCCGCTGTGTTCTTCATGATTATTGTGTTACTCACATTGTGGGGACTCGCCTCCTGTTTGGGGACCAAACTCTGGTCCGATGTAAACCATTTATTTTATGTTTAAAGAGTAACACGCCAGGTTGAAAAGCTGCGTTTCAGTTAAACTTTAACTATTGGACGTCAGCAAACACATTTTCAGGGGTTGTTCAGTTACTCTGTAATGTTTCGGTTAAACGTCCAGGGATTGAGTCACGGTTCTCTATTCACTGCTGTTAGTATTCTGGTTGTAATAGTTCATCGTGGGCACTACTGCAGATCAATATACATGTCTACTTTATGGCCCTATTCGAGTCACAGCTTTTAGTTATTGTGGTGAAGTACAGCTGCAGATGCTGCTCGGGGCACTTAACACATTTTAAGAGTTTGTATTTCTGTCACCTTCCACAAGTTGCAACAATCTGTAAAGTTGTGCCAATCCCCCCTTGGTTGCCGTTGAAATTGGCAAAGATTTTCTTCCGTTATTTGACGGTTTATAGCCGAGATTAACAAGAAACAAACCGGGACGTTGCGCTTCACTGGTGTTCGTGTTTAACCACCAGACGTGAGCGCTTTTCTGTTGCTTTCTTTCTGGCTCTGCTACAAGAAGACGACATCTCTATTCATAACCTCACCCACAAAACTCAGATTGGTGTTTTTCCAACTGAAGAACTGGAGCCATCAACAAGCACAACAACTGTCCTGATTGGAGATTTGCGGCCAATTCAGAGATCTGGAACCAGGCTCGTGTGAAAATCAGCTGTGTGTGATCATATGTGTGTGTGTGTGTGTGTGTGTGTGTGTGTGTGTGTGTGTTCTTACTCTCCGTAGGATTTCCCTCGTGCTGCAGGCCGAGCAGAGTAGTAAAAGAGACTGAAGTCGTCCATCCACACCTCAGCTGTGCGACGTGTGTTCCTGTATCCACAAACACACGCAGAAGTAAAACCTTGATGCGTCACAATCTAATTTCATGATTCTTAATTTCAGGTGACTATACACTGATTAAACCACAGTTATGAATATTATATTCCATAGCTGCCAATTAGTTAAATGTTACACACTCTTCCTTTAAGTTAAAGAAGCTTGAGAACCCCTGAGTAAGAGGACGAGGTCTGTCCTCTCCTCCATCACCTGATATTTTAACCACAGTGAAATAGAGGAGAAGCTGCTGCAAAGAGGGAAGGAAACGAGTAAAGAACAGACATCAGCAGTGTTCACCTGCTGCAGAGAGAACAGCCCCCCTCCAGATGTGGTCTGGACCAACACCCACCATTAACTTGTTGTTCTTTCCAGATATCCGGACACATACTGCAGGTTTACACCGGCTGTAAATCCTACTGCTGTACCTCTCATTCACTTCGGCCCTGCGCTTCATTCACCGACACTGGAGCACATTTTCTTTATCTCTGAACCCCTCCATTTACTCCTCTTCTCTCCCTCCTTCTCTCTCTCCGTCTCTCTGTCTCTCTGTAGTAATTAGCTATTAGCCGAGTTTCTCTGAGCTGTGAACTATCTCATTGAAATGATAGAAACCCTCCATTACAGGCGCTACACACACACTGGCTGTGGCGGTTTAATGAAAGGGGAAGAGAGGGAGGATATGAGATGCTTGTGGGCGTACAAACATAAATACGTGTCACACACAGGCTTACAATTAAAAGAAATCAATCATCGCACACACACACACACATATAGATACACACACAGGACACAGCAGCAGGGAGCGGGAACCAGCATAATCTTTGTAATCGTAATTATTAAGCAGCTATTATTATTTAGCATATTCATAACTCAGACTGCCGGCGTCGAGCCTCCGGCTAATTAACCGGCGGAGCAGACAACTGCAGCTTTGTTTGGGGCGAGCGGCGTTGATCACATACATCGGGTCATCGTGATACGAACAAAAAGGCATCACCGCCGTCACCCGCACAGAACAGATGTTGCCTCAGTAACGACCGACAAGGAGCGACACGGGCGGCTGAACAGCCCCGACAGGAGGAACAAGAAGAAAGTCTCAGAGCTGGCGTGAATTAGCTGGTTGACACAAAACAATAAGTTTATACGAGCCGTTTGGCGGAGAGGCTTCGCTCCAGAGTGCCGTTGAGCAGCGTGGAGCGCTCGTTTTTTTTTGAGGGGGGGGGGGGCTGAAACCAATCCGACCTGGCAGCTCCGCCCATTAGGCCTCAAGGGGAACCTAACTTCCAACCCTGGCAGTGTAAATGCCTTGCTCACATGCCCGAGGTTCCTGAATTACTGAACTGTTAAAGGAGTAACACTCCAGGTGAATCGTCGGTGTGTGGCGTTCACTGGATCCCAGGAGTTGTTTTGTGATAAAGCGGTCATTTTGTTTTCTGTGAGCTCACTTGTCTTCTTCTACAGTTTGTCGTTTACAAGGCTTCCCAGAATGCCTTTCTATACACGGATATTCAACCGGCTGCGACCTCCGGTTCTGAAAAGTGAAGCCAATGTGGAAGTGTCTTAAAGCTGCATTCTCTCTAGTGTCCACCAGGGGGCGACTCCTCTGGTTGTATAGAAGTCTATGAGAAAATGACTCTACTTCTCTCTTGATTTATTACCTCAGTAAACATTGTAAACATGAGTTTATGGTCTCAATCTCTAGTTTCAAGTCTTCTTCAATACAGCATGATGTTCATTTAGTACATTATGGTCCATTTAGAGTCAAACAGACCATAAAGCAGGGGATGCTTTAGGGCGGGGCTACACGGTGATTGACAGGTCTCTACCAGAGACGTATACAACGTCTGTACTTCACTCCTCCTCAGTCCAGATGTGGTCACTTCCTGTTCACTGGTTGCAAAAAAACAACATGGCGACAACTCCAGTCATTAAAAACGGCAGTTCACAAACCAACAGATGACGTCACGACGACTACGCCCACTTCTTGTATACGTTATATGATATTCACTAACAAAGGGGACAGAGAAACGTTTTGAACACTGTCACCGCACCATTTCCTTGTTCTTATGGCACATTGTACAACACGTTGACAAACACGCCATGCAGTAAAAGTGCACCTCAAGTTAGTATATCTGAATGGAACCAGCATCCTTATTGTAACCATGATGAATCTATTTAATATGAGATCAATCCACACGCAGCCCGAGCACGTTAGTGCCGTTAATGGATTATTGGACTGCCTGTAAACATCTTTCAGTTTGAACTGTTTGAAAGGGGCAGAGAACAGAACACAGCTTATGCTAATAGGATGATATTGTACTCGCAGCTCAAAGGCTCCCAGGCAGCTGTAAATCCACTTTAACAATGATGTGAGCAGCTTTTTCGGTGGCGGCGACACACGGCTCAGAGTGCAAGCGAGCGCCGCACGACATGTTTCCTGCGTGTTACATCTGTCAAACAGCAGATCAGTCAGCTGGAAGGTTCGTGTGATTATTAGTCAGGTAGGTTAGTGACTAAGTGCTGTGAAATGATTATAGGAAAGGACAAATAGTTGGTTGGAAAAGATTATTATAATAAGATTCAAACATTAACATTGACTATATTGTCTTTTTGCGCTGCTGTTTGAATATCACGTCACTGACAGCAGCTTATAGAACAGACGCTCGACTCCCGTTAATGAGGCTCATTAATCTCATTAATGAGGGGAAATGTTATTCGGTCTCTGTTTGATACATATGGCGATGATGGCTTATGACTGTGCTGAACGTTGGGTCGGAGAAGGTGCATGTCGGGGATCGGGTCACAAACGTCTGTTACCGCACTGAAAAGACTTGAGCTGGTTAAGGGCTCGGGAGCAGAACTGCCGCTGCGGTTCTGGCTCCGGTCGGGCTTGGACAGAAACTATGGAGGTTTCTGTCGGGTTAATGCAGATGGAATGGACTTAGTCCAACTTGGTCTGTTCACTTACACTCGAAAGATCTGTAAAACTGAGTTCCTCCACAAAGAATCACACAAAAGCACCACTTTGATTCTTGTGTTTTCCAGAGATTCACTCATAAGAAAATAAGTCATTCAGCATGAAAAAGGACTAACTGACGAAGGAAATCTTTGATGAGTTTTGTGCCTTAACCTCCGAGGTGCATGGATCAGAAGAAACAATCATGGTAATGTGTTGCTGCAGTCTTGACGCACTGCATACATTAAAATCCCCCCAGAATGGAAATTCTGACATTACTAAGACACTTACTTGATGTACGTGTTGGCGTTACCGTCGGGGAAGACGTACGGGTGTTTCTTCCTGAAGACGTGACCCACTCTGCTGCAGGGCAGGATCTCCAGACTGCCGCCACACTGCCACACCCGGAACGAGATCTCTGCAAGCAGGTAAACACCCGACCTTTAACTCGTGTACCGTCTGTATTTCTCTATTCATTCTTCTCACCGAGCCACTGGTGAGAACAAAAGGGCTTTCATTTCTTTTCTATTTTCTTTTCTCAGTCCAACAAACTAACAAAACAACCCAGACACCATGTCAGGAATAGATGTGCGAGCCCTCGTTGTGCAACATTTCCTGTTTTTGTGTAACTCATCTTAAGTCTGTTGTCTTCTTTTCATTATGAGGCACTTGGTGACATTCTTTTGTATTTTTTTGTTGATTCTGTTGGTCCCTGTGTTCAGTGGTGTTTCTGAGCTCCAGAGTCCCTTTAGAAAACCTCTCATCTTCACAGTCTGCCCCTCTCTGAGCTCTCCTCCTCCCTCCGGAACTCCGACTGCAGGACCAAGGCTGCGGTGAAGCCGGATCTGTCCAGGATCTGGGTCTGTCCACGGTAGACTGGTCTCTGCTGGAGTCTGAGCTGAAGGAGGTTCTGGTGAACCTGCATGAGTTCATCTGGTTTCACCAGAATCCGACCCGGTGGCTCCGATGACGAGCATCAAGAATAACTCTATAGAAACAGACCATCTTCTCTCTGATGGTCTCTTTACTGATGGAGGTCTGATAGAGGATCAGGACTACATTGAGACTGGTTCAGAACCAGTTAAAAGTTCCTCACAGTAACTTTAATGTGTCATCCTGGTAAGTCTTGGTGTTCGTTTGAAGTTTTGTCTCCTTGTCATTTTTTGGGACAAACCTCTCTGAACATTCGACGATCCGTGCTGACGGACTCTGGATTTTGTTTGTCTGGTGCAGTGTGAATGTGCACGTGTGCAGAATGTGTGTTCATTTGACCTGCTTACACTGTGCTCATTCCCTCTGCATCGAGTGTGTGTGTGTGTGTGTGTGTGTGTGTGTGTGTGTGTGTGTGTGTTAGTTAAATGTAACCGGCAGAGCTGCTGTCTGAGCTCCGGGGAGAGACAAAGAGAAGTAACAGAGCTTCCCCAAAGAACGAGATGCTGCGAACTACAAAGTTTTACGGCGAATAAGAGGGCGAGAAAGAGAGAGAGAGAGAGAGAGAATTGGTGAGAGGAAGTGAAAATGAGAGCGTGGACCCGGTTTGATGAGGAAGAGGAGAGATGGAGGTAAAGATGAAACACCAGAGAGTACAAAGGAGAACAAGAGAAGTCAGCGAGATACTGAGATACTGACACACAGCCTGTGAGACTGACAGAAACACCACAGAGCGCAAATGAGTGTGTGTGTGTGTGTGTGTGTGTGTGTGTGTGTGTGTGTGTGTGTTTGCACGTCAGAAGGAGAGGAAAAACAGGCTAACAGTCTTTCAGAAAAGCAGTACAGCAATCAGCAAACTGACTCAAACACTGTTACTGAGAGTGCAGGCACACACACACACACACACACACACACACACACACACACACACACACACACGCACAGTTCAGATGACTGCAGGCAGGTAGCAGCAGGAGAGCCAGATGTTGCTGCTGGATGGATGTCAGACTGTAAGGACTGCTGAATGAAAGGTTCACCTTCACTCAGCTGCTCACAGCAGTGGTATTAATATTTGACATTAAGGTGATTTCTCGGGTACACATCGTTGTGTTTTATACGACGGGGCTGGTGGGGGCTGGTGGGTGGGAGATGTGATACTCACAATAACACATTAAAATACATCATATACTATATAGACACTATGATATATAATAACACATACTGTAATAATTAGATGCATTTAGTGACGGTGTTGCAGTAGGTAGACTTACGAGAAGCTGAATAAAGTGCAAATGAGTAACTGACAGTCTGCCTGCTGTCTTCTCAGATTGAAGAGTTTTTCACCAGAACACCGGGTCTGTTTTTTACATTTCTGTTTAACTTTCAGCAGCGCTCTTTGGGCAGAACGACGATGAAAACATACCGTCAGACTATCAAAGGTTGCAGAAGCCAAAAAAGAGGATCAACATTCAAACCTCTGCATTCTGGCTCAGAAAACAGTTTGCATCACTATGACTGCGTTACAAACAAATTCTGATGAAAATGGAATACATGTTTGTCTGAACGCTGAAAGCTAACTGTTGACATGCTTTGATGCTTATTTCCTTGATTCTACTTTCCCCTGAAATGATCCGTCCGTGTGGTCACCAGGAAAAAGACGACTCACCGAAGTTCTCCCCGCCCCAGATGTCCATGGCCGTGTCGTATTTGCCGAGGTGATTGAACCAGGACCTGTCAATCACGAAGAGGCCGCCCGCGATGATGGGAGTCCTGTCAGAGAGAAACAGCAACAAGAGGGAAGAGACGTGAGTGTGGTGTCTGGGTGGACGACACATCTTATTCACTCACGTGTGTGTTCTAACTTCTCCAGGATCTGATCAAATCGAAAAGTTAAAAGGTTCATTCACCACTTTTGTTGCTCTCTGTGTTTTCCAAAATAGACAAACGCCACACAAACACTCTCTCTCACACACACACACACACACACACACACACACACACACACACACACACACACACACACACACACACACACACACACACACACACACACACACACTTTCCTACTAAACCGAGGCTGAATCATGATCTGGACAATGTGGTGAGTGATTAGCTGAGGGCCAGCATGTGTCATCAAATACCCTCTGTTTATCAAAAAGTATCCTGCTGTCACTGCCTGCAAATATCACTCAATGTGTGTGTGTGTGTGTGTGTGTGTGTGTGTGTGTGTGTGTGTGTGTGTGTGTGGTGGAGGCACATGAAACCCTTTTCAAGCTGAATTTGTCCTTGTGTGTGTAAAGGGGTTTGTGTGCATGTAAAACGCTGTGCTTTGTATGCGAGTGAGGAAATTAAATAGCGTAAAATAACTTGGCAAATAAATAAAATGAGAAATATGCGTGTGCATATGTGTGTGTGTGCTACTGCTTTCTATCTTTGTGAGGACCGATCCACGAAGGACGAGTTTCTGAGGCTTTCAGACGCAAAAACCGGACAAGAAACATTTTTTAATGCTAATGTTGGTGGAAACATTTACATTTACTCCTGGACTGTACTTGAGTATCTCAGTTTTATGCACCTTAAAAGGTAACTTCAATATTTTTTATCCTATTTTTCCATGTTTGTTGTGTCTAAGGGACCAATGGGGACAGTAGTGTTTGAAATTGGTCCAGTATTGTTTGTTTCTGCCACTGACAGGCTCAGATTGTTATTATAAGTGTCTAAAAACATTAAACAAAGGACCCTACGGAGAAATAAAAGAACGTAGACTCTATATAAGAAGTGGAGGTAGTCATCGTGACGTCACACATTGGTTCGTGGACGTTGTGAAGCCTTGAGTTCGGCAATTTGGACGTCGCCATCTTAGGTTTTTTTGCAACCAGTGAACTGAAGTGACCAGTTCACTGGTTGAGGAGGAGTGACGTAGAGACGGCGTATACGTCTCTGGTAGCAACCTGTCAATCACAGTAAGCCCCGCCCTAAAGCATCCCCTGCTTTATGGTCTGTGTGACTCTAAATGGACCATAAGTTACTAAATGAACATCATGCTGTATTGAAGAAGACTTGAAACTAGAGATTGAGACCATAAACTCATGTTTACAATGTTTACTGAGGTAATAAATCAAGAGAGAAGTAGAGTCATTTTCTCATAGACTTCTATACAACCAGAGGAGTCGCCCCCTGGTGGTCAGTAGAGAGAATGCAGCTTTAAGACACTTCCGCATCGGCTTCACTCGCCAGAACCGAAGGTTGCCGTCGGCCAAAAACAAGTACTTTTAGTGGACGTACATCGACGTTGCCAAATTGCCTCCACATCATTACATTGCAGTCCATGAGCGGCTGCTGTCTGCAGCACTTAATGCACAAAAACATGATAAAATATGTTGAAAAAAAAATACCCTTTAATACGTCTACTCGATATATTTGTCAGCAATATAGCTATGCAGCATGTAAAGCTGTGATGGTTAAGGTTAGAGAGTGAAGGTCCTCACAAGTATAGTTTGTTAAGAAAAGTGTTGCATGTTCCCAGACGGACAGGGTGACTCAGTCCAGCCCCCGCAGGTTGACAATGTACAGACAGAAGCAGAACACAGACATCTAAATAGAGACAGACCATCATAATAAACAAGCTGCATCACTACACACACACACACACACACACACACACACACGCACGCACACCACCACCACCCGTCCATCTGTAAGTGTTAAACACTCTGCCTCCACTAAAAAAAACATGCACAAAGTCAGAGACTCACAAGTTGGCAGAGCAGTGAATCTGGGTTCCTGCCACCAATCTGACTTATGAAGGAGGAACAGAGCCAACGTTTATTATTCATAACTGTGTGTTTGTTCAAAGCTCCTCTGCCTTCCCTTCGTTTCTTCCCCGCCCAGCAGGGGGCGCTGCAGCAATAACAGGGGGCGACACATTTGTTTGTTACCGATTGCTGCAGAAAAGGATCTGCCGTCTGCTGTCATTTTTAGCAGCGGTCGGTCGCCGCAGAACTGCAATCACCCACCATGAAATGTGACACCGCAGATTGAATTATTATCTGTCCGGGTTTGTTTCCGCTTCTATGCTTTGTTGTACTAGTCTACGACTGCAGCTGCATCCTGACACAATTATAGAGTTTTAAATTGAGCGTAATGCTTTTGGATGATGTATTTTTCTTAAATGCAAACATTTTTGATGCATTGACCTCTCAGGTTTTAAACGTTAGCTGATTCTTTTGTGTCAGCTGTGTCTTCTTTTAACATCAGGATTGGATTCTATTCCTCCCCCCTCTCTCTCTCTCTCTCTCTCTCGCTCTCTCTCTCTGTTTTTCTTCTTGGATGTGCACACTCTATTGTACATTAGTGTGTATACATGCATTGACTCTATTACACTGTACGTGTGTGTCTGTGTGTGTGTGTGTGTGTCTGTGTGTTACCTGATTGGCTGGGTCGGGTCGGTCCGACGAGCTCTCTGTTCAGGTGACAGCTGCTCCCACTTAAAATGGAGACTCCAATCAAAACCTGAGAGAGAAAAAGTATAACAAATATACATTATAGTGTACACAGCACTGTAACGAGGCTTTATTAAAATAGATACATGACGTATGAGGAGGGAGGCAGCAGTGAAATACTGAGACGGACTGTAATTCCAGTCCGTCTCAGTATTTCACTGCTGCCATAGATTAGCATCAGTTTTGGACTCAGGTATCAGCTTCTGCATTTAGTTTTTTCAAAGCTAACTTCCGTGTACAGAGGTAACATACAGTAACAACAACAAAGGGCAACAAAAGTACTTTCTTAGGCTCAGGAATAGATCATGGTTTGGGTTAAAATAAGTACGTTTGTGACAGAACTGCTGTTAGTTTAGTACATAAACGACACAACAAACCTACGGTAGAATAAGTCAACGTTGACTCTTCACACGGGACCCGAACAGCGGTCTTCTGCTCCGTCCTGTGTTTAGTTTCCCCTCCGCCCCTCTCGCCTAACGTTGACTTTCTTGCTCTTTATAATGGTCAGTTGCTCTGATACTGAACACTGAAGCGGATGAGTTTACATCGGAGTTCGTTGAAAGCCCGGCGCGTCTCATTCAGACGCCGTGGGCCAGTGACCAAGCCTCGGCATTTGACGAGTTGGGAGTGAACAGAAAAAAATAATTGGTCTGAATCTATCAATTCTGACCAATCACTTACTGATAGCTACGTATTTATTGTTACAATTCCAAGTTTGATTTAAGCCTTTTGAATTATATTTTACTTCTTTTGTCAATAATCCATCTGTTTCATTGTGTGTGGACATACAAGCAGGCAAACGTGTGTGTGTGTGTGTGTGTGTGTGTGTGTTGGCTTGTGTTAGTGCGTGTGCGTCTTTGCTGATTAGGCAGTCCAGCAGGCCGAGGAGCTGCAGCCACAGCACTCCCCCCCATCTGTGAGTGTGCATGTGTGAATCAATGAAAGTCCATCTTATAACCATCTTTTATGTTATGAGCGACAGCTTCATCTATAATTAAAATGTCCTTCGTGAGCCGAACTTTGACCATCGAATTCGACGTCCCATCGGTGTGTGTGTGTGTGTGTGTGTGTGTGTGTGTGTGTGTGTGTGTGTGTGTCTGATAAAGACAGAGAGTGAGAGCCGCGGACAGCGCTATTATCGGCATTGATTGGCGGATCGCTGTTACCAAGAGAGGAAGATTGGAATAAGACAGGCTAATGGAAAGAGAGAGGGACTATGAAGCACTCAGGGGGAGATTGGCTTCAGAGAAAAGTGAGGGTTGACAGACGAGCAGGCGAACACAGATGTGTATTGTTCCGATGCATTATCAGGCTGTTTGGTTTCAGCTCATCTGTAACTGCGGAATCTTGTCGAGGCTAAAAAGGGAAGAAAGGTCCTCGGATCGTCTGCTCTGCGTCATCAATCTGCGAAGGCAGTTACTGATTCATCCACACAATCTGCTTCCTCCACTTTCACTGCTATTAGCGATTATTTGGTTTCAAGCTTTCAACACTGCATTTCAGCAATGCACAGATAATTATCCTTGAACCAACACTCCGGCATGAAAGAGGTCTGAAAGAGCTCTCTCATCCGGGCAATGCATTCTGAAATACCGAGGCTTGGTCAGTGGCCCTAAGCTTCAAACTAGTTTAACATGGGACAGAAGCAGTGTTCTCCTAGTTGAGAGTCCTGTGTATTGCACACTATATACTACATCAGTGTCAATCCAGTTGTAATACACAAAGATTGATTCAAAGAAAGTACTGCTCAGTGAAATCCAACTTGAGGGTCATTGCTAGAAGCAAATACTTCAAAAGTGTTGCTGTTTGAGGTTCACGGCAGAGAGAACAGGCTCCTGAACTCATCATGAAGGGCTGCCTCATAAGTCAGAAGGCCTCAGGTGTTTCTCTCTCTCTCTCATCATCTCTCCCCTGAAGCTGCCTCGGAGCCATTTTTTACTTCTCAAGAGTGTAGACGGACGAAAAGTTTTTCTATATACCTCCACGGAGATCAGCGGAGGCCGCCACGTAGGCAAAAGTGTCCATGTTGATGATGTCGATGACCGGGCTGACCACGCAGGTTGGGTCCTGGACACAAAAAAACAGACATTCATGGGTTAAACAAATATACAAACAACAAAGAATAAAATAGCACAGAGAGTGGCAGGAAGAGAGAAACACTAGAGACAAACCAAGAAGGTGAATGTGTTCCTGTGTGCAGACCGTGGAATTCATTTTCCAGGCCGATGTGTGTGTGTGTGTGTGTGAGTGCGTGTGAAACAGACTGTATATATTCCAAGGTTCTTTTTAATATCGCACCACATTAAAAGGAATTTCAGTCATTCAGCACCAATCGTGCCCGCAGCACATTTAGCAAGGTGAGAGTGACCTCTACCTCACATTCAGTTCCACTCTACCGGCATTCATGTCAGACTGTTGGCCGTATGAAAATAAGAAACGTTGAAAAGTCTTTTAAGTGAAAGGAGACTTCATCAGGAGGGAGCAGAACAAAGTAAATAACGCGCTGAATACAGAGCGAATGAACGTAAGCACACAAGGACTTCGGCAAATTGGCTTTTGGTGTTATTAGTGTTGGGGATGTGAAGGATAAGGAGACGAGATCTGAGCTGATATCTCAAGGGCATTGAAGCTCTGACCTCTGAAACAACAGCAGGGTCCTTCAGAGCTTCTGCTGTGAACTTGGAATTAGATTTACTGGAAAAAAAAAAACGGCGGCACCGAAACGTTGAGGATTCTTTAGAGTCCTGAGTTCCCTTCCTTTGGTTCGTCACGCCGGCAAAAACAAACAAACAAACAGCCTTGATTACCGATCGACTACCAGAGGTTCATTCAACGTGGATAACTGATTACAGGCGTTGCTGACCTTGTTGTCTATTGTAGCAGCTTTTGTGCAGTTAAATTCAGCATTTTAAAATTCTACTACAGCCGACATGAGGCAGAAGAAGTAAGCTGTTACTGGAGCGGTTAGCGAGCACATGTCCAGCGGACGTATGAGGTCACGTTTTGCGGCTTTGAGGAGGACGATGGACACAAAACGGAGGACTTTTCTGAGACCTGCAGTGTTGTAATTAAGCTTTAAAAATAAAACTATTTAACTTTTGTATGCATGCATTAGTATCTGAATAAATATCTGTTTACCAGATCAGACCAGGGTTGTAGATAAAGAGGCTGGTTTGTTGAGTGTATGTGGATAAGAGCACATTTAGATTACAAAAGTAAAGCTCAACATTTGTGGCTGGGGGATATAACTATACTCTTGTTTCCTAAAACTCAAGTTCACACTTTTATAATGACTTATCACACACATCACACAAAATGTATGCAAGTGAAACATATCAAATATTGACACCTATCACTGCTTATATCCCTCCTTACTGTTAGATGATCCATACGGTGATACGCCTCTTATGGATCTAGCTCAGTTATCGCTTCCTCAACCATTAAATAGAGTCCTAAACTCTAAACTACAGAGATTTCTGCATTTCACTTCCCTCATATTTCCACCTTCTCGGCATCATTCGCTCTTTACAGGGATAAACGTACAGCACACACACACACACACACACACACACACACACACACACACACACACACACACACACACACACACACAAGCATGGCAGACTTGAGGTCCCCGTTAAATCATGGAGTGTCCATCTATTAGTTTGGTCAAACGGCTGGATGCGTCTTCAGCCGGTGGTATCACGGAGCAGGTGGAGCGGTTCTGGCCCATTAGCTGCAGGGTCAGTGCAAGGGGAGGCGGGCTGCATCCCTCTCCAGCTCCAGCCACATTACAAAGCACTGCATCTTCTCTAATAGCTGTTACGTTAATGACACCGTGCAGCACTCGGGGTGAAGCGTTCGCGACATCACTGTTGTAATTGGATGAGTGTTGTTTTCAAATCGCTCGGGAGCAGTTTCTTAATTTCAGCCATTCCTTCACGAGAACATTTGATGAAGACTGACCCCTCAGAACTTCCTGCGTCATCATCCTTCATGCATATATCCTGCGGTGGCGCTGGATTACAGAGTTCTTTACTGAATATAATCCACGATAGAATACATGATAATCCAGCAGGGACAAACTTCCATGTCCAAAATGCTGCATAAGAACATCAGTAGAAATGCGTTCAAGCTGCACTTTTATATGTTACGGTGTTATTTAAACTGCTCTTAGTTTGTCTTTAATGTTCTTTAGAGTATTTTCAATTAAAGAGCAGTTGAGCGAGACAGATTAGTGTCTGTTTTGTTGTCGTTAGTCTGCAACGCATCAACCCAGTCGCCTGTTTTTGTCAAGAGTGTCCTTGTCAGCAACAAAGTGTTCAACCCAGCGGCTGAGAAAACAAATGCTGGCATCGTACGTTTCTGCAAACCACAGGTGCATTGAATGTCAACGCCAAGAGGAGTAAACCAACAACGTCCCTCCACAAACCTCAGTTGCAATCATCAACACTTTATATTAAAACGTCAGAGCAAAGAAAACACAGATAATGAACAGGTTAAAGCAGCCCGTTGAATTAATACTCAACAGAAATCAGCAGAAGATCATCGAAAATAAAGGTGTGAATCTATATGAGAACATCTGCTGACTATAAATCCCTCCTGTGAACATGAAATAAACATCTGTACCGCATGGTAGCAGACAGAAATGTGGTTCAGAATATAAACAATAAAGTGTTATGAATGAAAAAAGAAAATCTTTATGTGAAAACAAAAGTTGGGGGCGGGACTTTAGCTCTATATCAATGAGACAGACGATTAATTTAAGGAGGATATAACTGCATGGTGGTGTGGAGTTCTGCAGTGTGTGTGTGTGTGTTTACCTGGATCAATAGCTCATACATTTAAATCTAAATATATGACTATAAAGTGACTGTTCAGACAATGACGGATGACTCTGCAGCACAAACACACACACACACACACACACACACACTTAAACCGTGAGCATAAATATGGCTGATGTTGGTACAGCAGCAGAATGTGATCAGGCTCTGTGGTTTACTTATTGATCGCTGCTCTACAGATGGAGATCAAAGGTCTTTAATATCAGCAGGAACAACTGTTGACGTGATGGAGGAGGAGACAGATGAGAAAATGAAGGTGTGAAGAGAGGAGGGGAGAGGAGTCAAATAAGGGGACTCATCAGGTATTCATCTTTAGTTACTGTACGTCTTTTTGTCTTTGTTTCAAACTTGCTTTGGCGATAAATAACGTTTGCTTCTTAGGCCAGTGAAGCACGTTTGAAGTGAATTGATAAAGGAGAAGAGATGGTGGGAGGAGGTGTAAAGATAAAAGGAGAGAGGTAGAGTAAGGAGAGATGGGGAGGTTAAAAGGAAACACAATGCAATGTGAGAAGAGAAGAAAAGGAGAGAGGAGGTGACATGTGAGGTGAGACTGTTGAGAGGAGGAGATAAAGAAAGGAGGATAAGTGGTAGAAAAGAGAGAACAGTAGTAATAAAGAAGGAGATAGGAGGAGGGAAAGGCTTGTAAGAGAAGAGATGAGGAGAGGAGGAGTAAAGAGCAGGTTAGAGGACATGAGAGGGGAGGTGGGGACAGGAGGAAAGAGAAAAGAGCAGAAGAGGTCCAAAGAGAGAGGTCTAATAAGATGATAAAGGAGAAGAGAGAGTGAGAGGAGGAGTAAAGAGCAGAGGACAAGTGAAGGAAGGAGGAGAAATGGGTAGAGAAAAGAAGAGAGGAAGTGTGAGGAGAGAGGGAGGAAGATGAGGAGACAAGGGGAGGTTAAAAGGACAAAGAAGGCAATGGGAGAAGAGGAGAATAAAATGAGGAAATACGAAAAAAAGGAGAGAACAGATGGAAGTGAAAGGAGGTGGGAGGGAGGAAATGGGAAGAGAAAAGAAGAGAAGAGGATGAAAGAGAGAGGTCAAAGAAGGTGGTAAAAGGGAAAAAAGGGAGGTGAGAGGGGGTGTAAAGAGAGATAGAAATGTATGCGGAGGAAAACGGGGATGGAGAGGTGTAAAGAGAGCAGAAAACAGGTGAGGAAAGGAGGAGATGGGGGGAGAAAAGAGGAGAAGAGGTGTTAGGGTATAGGGAAGAAAAGACCAGGCAGAAGGGACAAGTGGGAGGAGAAAAAGCGACAAAGGGAGTAAGAGAAAAGACAATAATGTGACAGAAAATGTCTTGAAGAGATGAGTGTTGAGAGGGGAGGAGGAGTCAAATAAAGTGAAGGAGGTGAGAGAAGAAGAAGAAGAAGAAGAAGAAGAAGAAGAAGAGGTGAAAGTAGAAGGCAGAGAAAGGGGAGAAGAAGAAAAGGAGAGGAGGTGTCTAGAAAGCTAAATAAAAGGTTACGAGAGAAATGATGAGGAAAATGAAGTGAGGTGGTGAGAGGGCAAGAGAAAATAAGAGAGGGAGATGAAAAGAGGTGGGAGAGAAGAAGAAGATGAAAAGAGTGAGATGAAGGGCAAAAAAGAGGGCGAGAAGAGAGGGGAGGTAAGGACAGACAAAACAGTAGGCAAGGTGAGAAAAGGGAGGATGACAAGTGGTAAAAATACGTGACATGAAGGGAGAAGAGGAGGCGAGAAAACAAGGTGACAGGAGAGGAGATGAGGAGGAGGAGAGGAAGAGGAGGGACACAAACAGAGAGAGAGAGCGGCGGGATGAAGAAGAGAGTGCAGCACTTATTTCTTAATGAGAGGCAATCAGACCGACAGCTATTTTCTCCCATGGCGCTATTTCACCTCAACCACTGGATTTATCACACACACACACACACACACACACACACACACACACACACACACACACACACACACACACACACACACACAGAGTCATGTTTCCAACTCTTTAGAGGACGTTACATTGACGTTACATCCGGTTACTGGAGACTTAACCGGACCTATAGCCGTGCCTAACCCCTAACCCAAGTCTTCATCCTGTAATGACATCATGTACGTTATGTAGGACGAGCATTTCGTCCTCACAAGGTGACGATGCAGACTGTTCTCATACAGCGTTTGTAGCGGAACCGACAAAATCTATCCTTTATGTAATCCGTGTAATCATGAACAAGGAAGTATAAAGACCGCAAAAACCCAGTGGAGGTGGATGGGTCAAACCAAAACGTTCTTTACCTCGGATGAAAGCTGTTCGTTCCCCGAGTAAAATAAGAAGTCAATGTTGTTTTATTTGTCACATAACTTCCGTACTTTTTTCTCTTTCTTCTTTTCTCCTCAAGTTTTTCAGGATCTTTTCAGAAACATAAGTAACTAGTTTTGTTGCCTAAACCTAACTTAGTATTTCACGATCTTTTACCAAACCTAACGTAGTATTTCACGATCTTTTCCCCAACCTAATAAAGTATTTTACGATCTTTTACTAAACATAACTAAGTATTTACGATCTTTTCCTAAACCGTAATAAGTATTTCACGATATTTTACTAAACCTAAATAAGTATTTTTCAATATTTTCCTGTTAAATTACGTAAATTGTTTCCCGGAAGTTTATTTTGAAAAGACTGTTTCTGGACTTTCGTAGGAAAACGCATGAAAATGTAGTAACTTTTTTTGTAAGATATCATAAGAACTGTCGTAAAAGGATACGTTACTGATACCGAGTAAAAAGATTCATGTCCCCACAACATGAGTAATACAGGCACACACACACACACACACACACACACACACACACACACACACACACACACACACACACACACACTTTATAGTGCAGTGAAGTGCTCCATATTTTTTAAGTGGAATTGCTGAAGTCATTGAGTCTCATGATCCCGTTCACGCACGAGTAAACAATCACACGCACACTCCTCTTCAAGGTTAGACAAGAAAAGTGAGCTGAGTTAGGATTTAACAGTGAAGGTCCACACACACACACACGCACACGCACACACACACACGCACACACACACACACACACACACACACACACACACACACACACACACACACAGGTGTCTGGTTGTGGTCTACCTGTTTGATCCTCTGCAGCAGGGGGGGCAGCCAGTCCTTGTTGACCTCACAGTGGCTGTCCAGGAAGGTGAGGACCCCGGCCCTCGCAGCATCGGCCCCGCGCACTCTGGACCGGATCAGACCTGACGCACAAACAGGAACACAAACGGCGAGTTTCAGTCGCTGTGACCTCAACAACTCATAAAGATTTCTTATTTTAGAAGAGACTCAATAAAGACGTCTCATGGTAGAGTCTCACTGGCTGAAAACAATCTCATTCCAGCGTAATTGAGCGCTGTGTGCCTGTGTGTGTGTGGGAGAATGAGAGGCTCTGTGTTTGCTTCCGGCCTCAGACGCCTACCGTAAATAAAGTGAGCACACGTCGTCAAACTATCGGAGTTTACGTTTCATGAATTACCTCGACTGAAGTTACAAATAAATACCAGAGCAGAAGAGAATAAAGCTGCTGCAGTGTTTATAGATATTTATGTGCATGTTGTACTGGTTTTATAATAATAATAATAATAACAACACGTATTATTATTATTATTATTATTATTCAGTGGGTTTCATTCCCCATCTTATTTATTTTGGCATTCTATCCCTAGTAGTGGTAGTAGTGGTTGTATTGGTATTAGTATTAGTATTATTATTGTTCTTGTTGTTATTAATATTATATGATATACTGTATAATAATGCAGAGTATTTTAATGGTCATTGTATTGTTTAAAGTCTACAAAGGAACCATAGCTGACAAATGATAGTAGCAGAGTAAAGAGTACGATATTTCTCTCTGAAATGTCGTAGAGTAGAAGCAGAAACTACCTCAGAATCATACCTCAGTACTCGGGTAAATGTACTTAGTTACTTCCCACCACTGCACGCAGCAGGTTTTGTGGCGGCTCTTCACGTCCAACACACTACACACGATAACGTCAGACCACGCAGCACACACACACACAGACACACAGACACACACACACACACACACACACACACACACACACACACACACACACACACACACACACACACACACACACACACACACTACCATACAGCTGATATCGAACGTACAGCCTCGGAGCCGTCAGAGCCGCTCTCTGCTAAATTGAAATGCTCCACTTTGCCTGCTGAAATTGATTCCTTTCAGGGCGGCGGATCGGATAAGACAGTATATATTCAACTTTCACGCTCTCGAACTGTGACTCAGTTACACGCATCCACCACCCCACACACACTCACACACAGAGAGTATTCTCAGACATTGGAAGGGGCATCGTTAGTGCCTTGCTCAACCTATTCACATCCCCTATCTCCCTCACCCTCTCGCTCTCTCAGTCAGTCAGCAAAAGGGGAAATCGATGCCGGGCTCTTAGAGGCCCTGTCAGACATGGACACAAGCTTTTAACAGGCCCATCACACTCTGCATGTGTGTGTGTGTGTGTGTGTGTGTGTGTGTCGGCTGATTGTGGTCGTGCTGTACAAAGAGTGTGTGTGTGTGTGTGTGTTTAAATGAGCCTGTTAGGGAGGTCTCCCTGATGGGGGCCAGTGTTCTCCTCCATTTGGACTAAATGGTCTAATCAATACTCCCTGACATGGAGAGGTACTCTGTGTGTGTGTGTGGGCTCTTTTGAATACGTGTGTCCACATGCGCACATGGCTGGGCGTGCCATGTTGTGTGTGTGTATGTGTGTGTTAGCGTGACTGTGTATTTGGGTCCATTGTGTGTGTGTGTGTGGTTGTGTGTGTGTGTGTGTGTGTGTGTCGGTGACATTGTACGAAGGGCCGTGAAGTTTCACGCTGCGCTGTTAGGCCGAGGCTCAGCCAATTAAAAATCCCATTTCATCCTCAATAAGGCTTTATTTTCTGGATGGATGGACACACACACGCACACACACACGCACACACACACACACACACACACACACACACTGGAGCCACAAGCAAGCATGCACACACTCACACGTGGACATTTACTCAGATAGATACACACACACACACACACACACACACACACACCACGTACAGTGCAGGACAGCCTGACTTTGTAAAGGGGAGAGTGTTGATGTACACTGATAACTCTTAACTGTCTCTTCTCGTCACAGCTGTGTGTGTGTGTGTGTGTGTGTGTGTGTGTGTGTGTGTGCTATTCACAGACTGTATATAAGAAGTGGACGTAGTCATCGTGACGTCACCCATTGGTTTGTGGACTGCCGTTATGAAGCCTTGAGTTCGATATTTTGGCCGTCGCTATCTTGGCTTTTTTGCAACCAGTGAACAGGAAGTGACCGTATCTGGACTGAGGAGGAGTGACGTAGAGACGCCGTATACGTCTCTGGTAGAGACCTGTCAATCACTGTGTAGCCCCGCCCTAAAGCATCCCCTGCTTTATGGTCTGTGTGACTCTAAATGGACCATAATGTACTAAATGAACATCATGCTGTATTGAAGAAGACTTGAAACTAGAGATTGAGACCATAAACTCATGTTTACAATGTTTACTGAGGTAATAAATCAAGAGAGAAGTAGAGTCATTTTCTCATAGACTTCTATACAACCAGAGGAGTCGCCCCCTGGTGGACACTAGAGAGAATGCAGGTTCAGGCACTTTTCAGAACCGGCGGTTGCCACCTGGTGCTGTTGTATGTTTTTGAGGACGATTTAGAGATTCAGATCTACCCTGCATGTATGTTTGATTCTTTGTTTTTTGGAAAACAGTAAAAAATTGTCTCTATCAACGCTGGAAAAGTGTTATTATTCCTCAGCTGTCTTTCAAGCACTTTGTTTGAATCATAGATGCCTTTAAGTATCGGTTTAGGCATTAATTAAAGGAACAGTCCACCGAAAACCTTTTAAAGCTGCCGTTGGTAATTTTAATACAAATATAATTTCTTTCCATTTTGGCTCAAACTGTCATTATATCCTGAGAGTGTAGTACATGTGACAGATAATCTGTTGAAACATCTGGTTTCTCTGCCTCCTTGTAGTGCTACTGATGTTATTTACATGATCTCAGCATGCTTGGTTTTGTCTCGACTGTTTTCAGGATTTAGAAACTTTTAGAATGTCAGTTAAATACGACGTGTGACACAACTGCATTCAAGACAACTACTATATTTACTTTAAATTCAAGTCATAACGTGGCGTAATTTGACAAGGATGTTCAGATGTCGTGCATCTTTATTTTACACACACACACACACACACACACACATTATATACTGTATATGTTTGTGCGGTTTCCTACGAAAGTCCAGCAACAAATGGCGCTCTCCTGGGTGAGAGAACGGTTTTTGTTTGGTTTGAGATTTTTCCAGCTGTGTGTCGCACCTCTTTGTACGTCACGGGTGCCGAAAACACTTCCGCAAAGGATACACAGCTCGATTACAGCTCCTCTGACAAGCCTCCTAAATCCTCCATCCTCGCTCCTCGAGATGTACTCTAGGAATCTGAACGTCTTTCAAGATGGCGCGCTGGGATCGATTCCCGGGTCACAAGTCGGAGAATCAAGGAGACGAGGAGGCACAAAAGAGAGGAGAGGAGGCGGATGAACCGCAGTTCTTCACAGATTATCTGTCTCTTAGGATATCGTGACAGTTTGAGCTTTTCTTACTAAAGTTACCAACCGTAGCTTTAAGAAGTCCTCGCTGACCAAATTCAGCAAAGCTGGAATAAACTACCTTTAGATTAGGTTTCGCCTAATGTCAGTGAACGCCTATGAGGGTCCTCACAAGTATAGTAAGTATGTACTTGTGTGTGCGAGTGTGTCAGAGAAGACATATAGTGTAAGCCTGGAGAGCTTTTATGGGCATTAAAAAGACAATCAAGTCAGAAGGCCTGAAGCAATAAACTATTAACTAGCCGAACTGATGAACCTTGCCAGTGTGTGTGTGTGTGTGTGTGTGTGTGTGTGTGTGTGTGAGATCAGCATGACTGTGCTATAATGAAATCCTTCAGCGACGGCATGTAGGACAAGTGTTCCTGTTGTTAAAAGAGAGAGAGAGAGAGAGAGAGAGAGAGAGAGAGAGAGAGAGAGAGGGAGGGAGGGAGCGACTATAAAACACAAGAAACAAATTGGAACTATAAAGAAAGATGAAAATATGAAATGTGAGGAAGAAAGTGTGAGACATGCGGGGAGGAAAGGTTTGCAGGAACGAGGGATGAACTGGTGTTTTCTTTCTGTGCAGTAATCCCGGATCAAACGGCTCCGCTGTCGGCGAGACAACAACGAGCCCGTTGGAAGTGGTCTCTGAGTGTTTTCTGTTGTCTCGGTGAGAGCGGCTTGTTGAACTCGGGTGGCACAAAATAAACGGCAGTGAGACGTGACTTTGCAGGAGAACTGTGCCGAGGTCAGTTCAGAGTGAGGCGGTAATCCGAACCGTCCAGGGAAGATGAAACGGCAAACAAGTGTTGGGCTGCTGAAGTTACAGCGCTGTCAGAACGTTTGTGACGCAAAGAAATCCATCAGGTGCAACTTGCAGCTCTTCATATTGTTTGTATCCATGTGAGACGACAACCGGTTGCTGCTTCGGGCAGAATACATTTCACATCAAGTTACTGTGACATTTGTACAGTAAATTATAGTACAATGACGGCGATATACTGTGACTTGACAGTCAGTTTTTGGCATCAAACTACTGTGATATAGCAGTATGCTGTTGTAGAATTACAGTATAGTAATCCCACAATGCCTCACACAGGTACAACTTAAATGTCTTGTGTAATAGTCCCTCTCCCATTGATTCAACAATTCTGAGGAAACTATTGTGAAGTGATAATAGTGTAATTAAATGTGAAATATTACAGTTAAATCTTGAGATATTCAGCAAATGAATGCACAGTGTACGGTTAAATACTGGTGCATCTATCACACAGAGTCTAGTCATAATGTCCGGTTGCTAAACGTTACTCTGAAACCTTCCAGCCAATCAGATTGCAGTATCCTCAGTGGCCGTGGCTCATGGCTGTTATGATGACTTTGTATATTCGTTACTTGTACTCTCACATCAGAGTTGTTCCCCCTCATATATCAAGCTTATCTTTATCGTCCCACCAGAGGAAATCTGTTTTGCACCCAGAGTTCCCATAAAACAACCAGAATACAAAAAGACAGCATCAGCGACACATCAGCACCATGAATCACCGAGCCAGAGACCAGAAAATGGAAATTCACACGGAGTGCACGCAAGTACGAGACTGCAAGTGTGCAAGTGTGCAAGGGAAGTGTAGCAGCCAGAGATATATATGATATTAAGCATATTAATAACAGCACCTGTGGGGGAAGGAGACATGGCATCTCGTGCAGACACATTGTTTTTCATTCACTCGTCAATTTTGAGATTTTGGGCTTTTTTCCATCATGCTTTTTTCTTTCAGACAAGTGGAAAGAAAACATCCAAAATACATATTTAAGTGTTCATTTTACTACTTTTTCATCTGCATATTTCTACTAAATTCACCAAAAGTTACCATGAGATAATGAGCCTTATTTACATATGTAAGTTACACTTTCATTCCTCTCTATGCTCTGAAGGTTAACACAGACGGGTTGTTCACACATCATTCAGAGCCTCATATTTAAAAATAACATTTCAGAAAACTTGTCCTCCACAAAGTAACTGTCTTAGTGGAATGAAGTGGGGAAGTTTCATGGTGATATCTATTAATTGGTGTGTCTTCCCTTTCGTTCCCTAAACGTCCATGAGCCCATCACATTGTGCAGCTGTCACGCTGATTTGTGTGTAGCATTCATTAGCATTCTATATTTAAGAGCACGGAGGCTGCTCCAAACGGATTATATAGAGATGATCAGCACGGCCGTGACGCACAGCCGCATTAAAAACTCAAATGAGGAACATCCACATTTAGTGTGATCGAGACATGAACTCTCTCACCGTGTGTCACAGAGAAATAAGAAGTCAAACATTTGTCAGGTTTGTGGAGTTGCTTTTGAATTTGTGGAAGCCATTTCCTCTCCAGTAACATTTATTTTGTGACAGTCGGCGTCTCTTTCTGCCTCTCTGGGCTCCATCTCGACGGCGGCTCCTGTCACTTCAATTCACTTCAGGTCATTTCAGTTCTCCAGCTCCATAAGAAGCCAAAGATGAATGAATCCATTTCACTTCACTGTCTGTCTGTCTGTCTGTCTGTCTGTGTGTTTACATTTGGACATGTTTACCCTGAGCCAATTTATTATTCACACAAACACACGCTAAAATAGTTTTATACAAACACACACACACCATACTGCTGACAAAAGTATGCAGAGACAAACAAATACAAAAGCAGTGTGGTAAATTAAACATGCAAATAGACACACACACACACACACACACACACACACACACACACACACACACACACACACACACACATGATTAAAATGCTGATGTAAATTCTCAAAAGCATGCCGACACACCTTCTCTCTTGTTGTTGCGAAGACATTTGACTTTGGGCAGTTTGGTGAGAAGCTGGCAGTCACTTTCTGAAAGAAACAACAACCAGAAGCAATTATTGTAATGAAGAGAATAATAAAGATAATAGAAGAGAATACTGTGCGCTGCTTTATATGTCCGGATCATTTCTTCACTCTGGAGGGAAATTAGCAGCAGCAGCAGGACGGCTTTCAGTCTGACGACTCAGACACGTGTTTAGTTGCTGTTCAGCCGACTGTGCGCTCAGAGCGGAATTAATATATTATTTCAAATATAACTGACTGTAATTCATGTTGAGAAAGAAAAGTGTCAAAATGATAAAAAGATAATAAGAAAAGAAGTGAGCAGCTGGGATATGAGTCATTTACAGAAGTGAAATTAATATTTAATGCAAGATTTGGAACAATAATGGCTTTTTAAAATATTGCCTGTTCTTACAAAATCCAAATGAGATTCAATTCTGCTTTATTATTTATGAAAAGTGCAAATCATTAAGTCCACAATAGTGAGGAAACAATGAGAAAACCAGAGAGTTCCTGAAACAGCTGAGAAGTAAAGTAACAAGTGCTGAATATATATATAAAGGGTCATATTCATTATTGTTCACCTTTATTATCCGGCTCATCGTTTAGTCCCAAAATGCTAAACGACAGTAAAACGTAAGCGTCACTATTTAAACCGCACGGGACGTTTTCAGGTTGAATGTTTTGTCAAAAGAAAGAAAAGCAGAAGCTGAAACCAGAATATTTAGCATTTTTCATTTTAAGAAACAATCGTCTTAAATGATTTATTAATAAAAGAGTTGCTCAAACATATTTCAGTTGATAAATTAGCATATGTTTTCAGCTCATCCTCAGTTACTATAATTATTATCTGGCATTTAAACATGCAAGAAGACCACCTTATATATCATCATGTTGTCATCATCTTATGGTGATGTGATCAGTTTATCACGTTTTCCTGAGCTCCTTACAAACGTGAAAACACATCGTATCAATAAATCACTGATTAATAATTCACTATTACTTAATTTAATTAAGGAGAGAAAAGAAACAGAAGTGCAAGTAGTTGACCTGTAAGTTCTTTAGCAGTCTTTCTACTATTGTGATATGAAAACAACTATTTATTTTTCTCAAAATGTCGTGGCCCCGAATGAGTGAAAACCTCCATCAGAGCTCTTTGACCCAGAAGGAACGGCTGGTCGCTCTCCTCTCCGCTCAACTCCTCCTTCACTTGGCAGCTCTTTGTGAGAAAAGGCGAGAAAAACGCTTTGACCCAGACAGAAATCTTTTCACCCATTATGAGGATTAAAAGTCTCGACCCGGGATTCAAAAACTACAATTTTTAACCAAAGGTTCAGTCAGGACATCGAGGGTTTAACTATTTACTGCAACAATAGCGTGGACTGTATTTAAGAGGTGTACAAAGTCCTCCTGTCATTTAAAGTCTCGAGTTCTGCATTTTGGTCGTGGCCATCTTAGTTTTCGCAACCAGAAGCAGCACAAGAGGGTGGAGCTACACAAGAGGGTGGAGCTACACAAGAGGGTGGAGCTAAATGCAACCCAACTCTGAATACGACTTTTTTAGGGTTAACGCTGTCAGAAGAAAACACGGACAACTCCCAGACAATCACCGAGTAGCCCCGCCCTACAGCACATCTTGCTTTATGGTCTGTTTGACTCTAAATGGACCATCATTTAAATGACACACTGCCGTGTGGGCGGACATGACGTTCTTTAACAGTTCTGTATCACAGCCTTCACACTCCGTGGTGATGTGTTTCAAGTGCACATACAGTTTCTTTAACACCGTCGATGCTGTTGTTGCTCATTTCCACATCTCTGGTTGTTTACTTGCACGTATCCGTCTCCTGCGCTGATTGCATCTCTCCGCTGCTGCCTCATCTGCTTTTTTTGTCTAAATCCGGCACGATTTAACCTTCATTACTTGGATTTTCACTTCTGCACCATCTGTCCTGATTGGCTGTCAGGTTGACTCAGCAGGTGTCTCTGATGATGAGACTGTGGTGAACCGTCAGCAGGCACTGAGCTGTTCTGCAGAGTGGGACTTTTCCTCACTGGAGTAATTGGCGTTGATGCTTTCGCCCTAACTGTGGAAGTGTTTACGTTTCTTTTTGTTTCTAGTTTTGTTAAACTCTGTATTTCACCAACACTGAAATGTGGGAAAACGTCTTAGAGACTTTCCTCATGCGCTTTGTATCTGCGTTTCTTGTACTGACGTTATTGTAAAAGCACTTTAAAGTTTCACTTACTCAATATGTTTCCCCGATTTGTGATGTGACAAGTCCGTCACACAACTCTGCTGTGTGTAAGTCACATGTTGATTTTTTAAACCAAACCATTTAAAGTTATTATTACCTTCTCTGTTGTTTCCTTGAAATCCTTTAAAGTGTAACTTAAAGTTCCTCCTCCTCGAACACAGATGAATAAACCGTGCTGTTGAACTAAAGCTCCAGAAACAAATCAAAACTTATCGGGGTTTTTGGTTCCACCTGGTTCCACTGTACTCCGATATACGCTCGTCGATGGGTTTTCTGTTGCACGGCTGTCTTTTCTTATCACCGCTGTGCTCCCCGGCCATAAAAAGCAAAGTGCAGACATATTGTTTTTGATGGTATCGAGGTCAGCTCAGCAGATATGGAGGAGAACTTATTTTCCAGCGGCGGGAAAGAAAGTATTTCTGTGATTGCTCTCCTGTTGTAAGAGTGTTCGAGGCTTCGACTGTCTGACTGTCCCTCAGTACATGTACTCACATTCACTTTAGAGGCACTTGTAATTCACTTCAGTATCTCCATTCTATCCCACTTGTTATGTGCATGGCCTCTTTCCCACTGGACAAAAAAACCCACGAACATCTGGGTTAGGTGGAAAATGTGACAATTGTCTTTCAATCTGCAGAAGAGACTCTGTTCATACGCAGCTCAGCCGTCTCTTCTCTGACCCAGAATGGAGGTCTCTTCTCATCTTCATTGTACTCCTGATACGATGGACCCAGCTGCTGCTCTGACCCGCTATGTAGGTCTCATCTTTGTTATCCCTGACCTGGAAGAGACCTGGATTGTGTGTGTGTGTGTGTGTGTGTGTGTGTGTGTGTGTGTGTGTGTGTGTGTGTGTGTGTGTGTGTGTGTGTCTCACCGTCGTCACTGAAGTCGTCCACCAGAATGATCTCATGGATGAGATGAACTGGGGTCCTGTTCAAAACACTGGAGAGACAAAAGAAAATATGAGTCTCAAATGTGCACAAACACGAGTATACAGTCGAAAGAAAAAGGCATGTGCAATATACAAAACGTAAATGCCAAACTGCACACACACACACACACACACACACACACACACACACACACACACACACACACACACACACACACACACACACTCAGGTGCTCATGGATTCATTATGTACGCACTGCACGCCATATAAAACAACATATTGAAAATGTCAGCCCAAATTCCTGCTCTGAAAATGTGTGACGTAAGAAACGATTTCATTAAAGAGGAAGATTGAAACATTAAAAATTCATAACTTTCTACTGGAAGAAAATAAGAAAACGTGTTTTGTTCTGGGTGTTCTGCTCCATTTTATTTAATCATTTCTGCTATTCAATAACCTCCGTGTTCGTCATCCCCTCGGGGCGAGGCTGAGGAGGAAGGAAGGAAGGACAGAGGAAAGGTAGGTTAAGAAGGGAGCAGGCGAGGTGAGAGAGGAAAGAGAGACAGACGACAAGAGGGAAAGAAGGTGGAGGGGAAATAGGAAGAGAAGGGGGGAGGAAGAGGAAGAAGGAGTAAAGAAGAGCAGAATAAATGACAAAGGATGAAAAGAAAAATACAGAGGGATTAGAGGAAAGAGAGGTGGAGAGAGAACGAGGGAAGGGAAGAATAAAAAGGAGGATGACAGGGATAGTCGTGTGCAATAAAAGAGGAAAGGAAAGGGTGGAGGAGAGAATGATGGAAGAGGAGGAAAAGAAGAAGAAAATAAAGAGTAAGAAAAGGCAGAAGGAGGTAGAGAAAGGGAGGAAATGTGGCATTATTTATTGATGGATGTGTATGAAGTCTTTACGATGTGTCATTTCTGGGTTCTTTGGAGAGCAACAGATGGAAATCAGCTCTTTTGTGTTAATTCTCTCTCATTTCAAGTTCTTTTTTTCTGCTGATAAATGAGCACCGGCTCCGTCAAATCAACTAATATTCAAAAACTAAATATAAAAACTAAAATCGTGAAGGAAGGAGCAAGGGATCAAAGAACAAAGTGGCCAGAAAGAAGGAAAAATAAAGGAGTTAAGGAGCAAAGGAAGCATGAACGGAGGGGAGGAGGGCAGACCTCTGGTTGATTGAGACAGATCAAGGGAAGAAAGTGTTAACGGAGAACGATGGAGGCAATTCAGGAACGGGGGAGAGAGAGAGAAGAAGGGATGGAGGGAGTCGAAGCTGATAATGTAGGAGGCTGAAGGAGGTGTGGAGCAAAACCACGAGTCTCATCAGGAGGAGCGATGGATGCAGGGTGGGAGGGAGGGGAGGTGGAGCGATGATGAAAGAGTGAGGGATAAAAAGGGAGGAGAGGGAGAGAGAGATGGCAGGCTGGTAAGGGAGACAAATAACCCCGATAGTAACTCTCTCTCTCTCTCTCTCTCTCTCTCTCCGTCTGTGGAGTCGAGGGTCGATCAGGAGAGGGTGGATGAATTGGATTGATGGATGAGATGGAGGGAGGGAGGAGAGGAGAGGGGGGAGGAAAGGTGTGTGGCAAGCAAATAGGAAAGATGGAGGGATGAGGCGATAAAGTAAGATAATAGTGTATTAATCTCATTACATCACATTAAATCCTCCACTGAATATATCTATCTATCCCTCCATCCATCCCTCCATCCATCCCTCCATCCATCCCTCCATCCATCCCTCCATCCATCCATCCCTCCATCCATCCCTCCCTCCATCCATCGTGGTTGAAATCCGAAATTAAGATTAAGAACCAAGTTGTCTTTCAGGAGTTTATTATAACATTTGAAGATGGGCTTTTTTCTTACGTCTGGCTTTGCCTTTGCTCTAAGAGGTGAAGGTGTCATGTGCTCAGAGACACACCGGTAGGAAAGGAAGTATAATACAGAGAAAAACAATGAGCATTTCTTTCATTCATTTTATATCTAACTATCGGCTCGTCTGTCTGTCCACCTCTCTGTTACCGTGAGACAGACAGATGTGGATGGATAGACACAATCTCTCTTTTTAGTCTTTTTTCTTTCTTTCTCTACCTCCTCTCCTCCCTTTCACCACCTCTCCGCCTCTCTCTCTCTCTCTCACACACACACACACACACACACACACACACACACACACACACACACACACACACACACACACACACACACACACCATTCTCTGGTTCACAGGCCA